>NW_021132909.1:0-524 GCF_004193835.3 Ostrinia furnacalis
GGTGGGATTTCAGTTCTTTTTGTAGAATGTGGCATAATTATTTAACGTCGTCGTCCTTTAATATTATCGAAATTTTTTTTACGATATTAAACATAGCGACCTTTAAAATGGACAACGAATCAGAATTGTTTTAATAATAACTTAACCTTAGCGAACCTCACGATATAATAAACGAAATCAACCAAATTCAAATTACACAACATTCAACTTAATCGAGCCTGGATGCGGGCAGCGCAGGACCGTTCATTGTGGAAAACCTTGGGGGAGGCCTTTGTCCAGCAGTGGACGTCATTTGGCTAAAACAACTTAATCGACGGGGGTGTCTAGGAAGGAAAAAAAATCTGGAAACCGCGGTGCAGAAAATCGACGCTCAAAGTGCTAGCGCCATCTAGCGGTGAGCGGTACAGGCGAACACACGGTGCCGGTGTGGCGCTAGTAGTATTGATTATGAATGTGGTGTTACTCCAGATCTTCGATTTTCCTAGTTTTTATAGTTTTCCCTTTATGTGGCCATTAAACCCTAA
>NW_021132910.1:0-522 GCF_004193835.3 Ostrinia furnacalis
ATAAAAATCAATCTATTACATATTTGGGTATTACCTTTTAAAATAATATCAGAGCACAGCTTTTGAATTAAGTTCAATCAATACTGTAAATTTAGTTTTTACTTTCTTAGAAATTAATAAAAAATTTGCCAATTGAATTGGCTAGTGACGTCGCGTTTTGACAGTATATTCGGTACGGGTTTAAGGACAGCTTTGTCCCCTGAGACAAACTTGACCTTCATTAGTAGACTTGTTGCTATCTGACAAACTGTAGATCCTGGCTGCACAAAAGCTGCAGCAATGAGTTAAGTCTGTCTGTATACTAAAAGTTTTAGGTCCGATTAGACCAAACCTATATTCGAGATAACTCCTGGTATAACCACAGAATAATAATAAGTACTACGTACAGAAGTTTTACTTCGCGAAGGTATTTTAAAAAATGTATGCTCAATGTCATTAACAATATGGTGTAATTTAGCCTGTCTCAAGAGTCAAGCACCATTTTGTTGACAAACGTCAATGATCGGCACTGCGCCGAAGCTA
>NW_021132911.1:0-692 GCF_004193835.3 Ostrinia furnacalis
GGTCCACGATCGCCCCTTATTACCCACCGCACTACCAAACCACACTACCAGTAGTGTCGTGGGGAATATTTTTTCCCTTCTACACTACCAAGCCAGTAGTGTCGTGGGTAATTTATAAGGGCCATACATCTTCATTCCCATCGACACTACTACCATAACTAAATATAAAATTTGTAAAATTTTGATTAATTTGTAATCATTTATGTTTATATGCAACCCTAACGTCTATTCAAATTTTCAGTTTGACGGAATTTACTGAAAATAAAATATTGCTTAAAAGGGCTTATGTAATAAAATCTTCATAACTTTGCGTGAAATAAAAAGAAAAGTTTTTTGTCGTTGTTGGGTTTTGGGTTGGCAGGGCATATAGTACGCAGAACTGACGGCCGATACCTACAAGGTGGACTGACGACATCGTAAAGGTAGCAGGGAAGCGCTGGATGCAGGCTGCTACCAATCGATCAACGTGGAAAGCATTAGGGGAGGCCTATGATGATGATGATGATGATGGGTTTTAGTTTTTTTGCTTTTTATTATTTGTACTATTTTGATGTTAAAGTGTATTTGTGGCGCATAATATTAACAAAAATTAAATTGATGAACTAATAAGTAGTAAAGAAGCTATGAACGAAAAGATGTATATAATTCCTAGAATTCATACATTTCCTGTAACATATACAGTGTGAGTCACG
>NW_021132913.1:0-518 GCF_004193835.3 Ostrinia furnacalis
TAACTTTGGGAATTTATTCTATCGAGGCAACTTCATCAAATCGTGTTTCCATCCGTTAATAGCCCTAGAAAATATCCTCAACCATGCCCAAAAAAAATCTTAGCCTTTAATTTTACTGTTTGGTACCTCAAAAATGAAAAATGAAAACCTCATTTTCGCCATTTTCTCTGCTACCCGGCCTTATCTAACAAAATTGATGATTCAAATGAAAGGAAAACTATGAAATCTTAAATTATTGTAATTATTTACGGAACATTGTGTGGTATGGTGGTGAATTTTAGAAAAAAATTCGGAAAATTTCCGGAAATCTTTGAATGCGAACTGCATTCTTTACAAAAATAAAGGAATTTTATTTTATTTTATTTTATGGAATGTTTCTTTTGAGTAAAATTTTCCATCTACAGTATTAAGAGTACTTTCCCTCCAGGTAGCATTACAAAATTCCACACTGTATATCGTTTTTTCAACCGACTTCAAAAAAGGAGGAGGTTCTCAATTCGACCCGTATGTTTTTTTTT
>NW_021132914.1:0-1134 GCF_004193835.3 Ostrinia furnacalis
AGGACTCCGGGCGATCTATCATTAAGCGAAAAACCGAAAAGTGGCACCTTTAAACCCCCCTCTCCCCGCCGGCTCAAGGGCTAAGGGCGGGGACTTTTGCTATGTTCACCTCCTAACTAGTCTAAATAAAGTCCTGAAGTCAGAAATTGTGTTCTACAGTTTTCCATCTATAATGCTTTATTGACTGGACTATAGGCTTCATCTGATAGATCTGTACAAGAATCTTCGCTCTTACTTTCCCAGTTTTTCTTTGAGGACCTTTGTCGGACTTCAAAGATTGTTTGAAAATAATTTAAAATATGGCCAGGCATTCGAGTTTTGCTCCCAGCTTCACATCAAATGATTGATTTTTTTGAATAGAAGATGATGGATATCTACTTTGTCTGTAAAATATGTATAATTATCCCTTTCAAGCCTTAAAGAATATAAACATCTTTATACCGGCGCACTGACTTAAGAATAGTAACCCTCTCCCAACGGAATGAATACTTTTAATGAACGTTTATTAAAAGTTTCAAAAGGAAAATAAGTTCTGCAAGTTATAAATGATACTTTGAAAGAAAAGAAAGACAAAGTGTAGGATATACCTAAAGACTGAATCTAGTGATTTTAAATTAGAAACTATGATTTTTTATTTTTATTTTGGAGATATTTGAAACCTATGATTTTTGTGGATATTATACCTAGCTACCTTTACCAAAAATACATTTTTGAAAGTTTGAAATATCTAAGTTTTGAGGCAAGCGTTTCTTTTTGGAAACATTAGTTATCTAGACATGCAATAAGCATTCGGGAATATTTCAACCAGTCTACTTTTGCTTGTAATATAGGACACGATCTGTCAAGCCTGGACTGACTTATTGTGTCTTGGAATAGTCTTTAAGACAGTTCTAAATCTTTCGTATTCTTGAGAAATGGTATTCATTTCGCGATCGTTCAACTTTTATGCAAGTCCTAAAGCCGTACATAATTAACGTTATGTTTTTTTATACTAAAATTATTAAATATATTTAATACCTGCATTATAGAAACTTTTTTGGATAAATTCTATCAACAAAGAAACATCGTCAGTCGTACCTTTTACTTTCTTAATTTGCTGCTAATGAGAACTAATTAACAGAGTTCCTTTGTAAT
>NW_021132915.1:0-707 GCF_004193835.3 Ostrinia furnacalis
GCGGTGCTGACCCCTTTATTGTGGTGGCAGCAGCGCCTGCGGGCAAGTACCGTTTCAAGTCCCTAAAACGAAAATATATCGTTTATATCATTTTTTTATTACATAAAAGTCATCTTTTTGCTGCTTTGTTCATTAGAGTGAAACTGTCTATTCACTCTTTCTTGAAGCAAGCAAAAATGGAGAGCTTAGTTGTGATAAAAATGAAAATGTTGATTCTAGCCAGTCTGGCTTATAGCGCTGTGGTAAATGCGCAGGTTTTCGGTGAGCCAGTGGATTGTACCACTGTGACAGAACTTGTTCCTATTTATGGGCAGTTCGCACAATGTTCAGTGACTTATAATGGCAAGTCTTATGATCTCCGCCAGTACATTGGCGAGTCACAGTCGCAATGGCATTGGATTAGTGAACGAGTCTATATAAACGGGCAATACGTGCCTTTGAGTTGTCAGGGTCGTTTAGACTTTTTACGCAATGAAAGCCGGACCCGGCAGGTGTGTAAATATAAGCCAGTTGCAGGTTTTTCGATCAGGCCAACTCATTCCGCTTTTGAACTTAGCAGCACTTCACGCGACTATGATGGTTCTCTGGTTAGTTATCAGTGGAGTGTGGATGGGCATTTGTTCAGTCAGGGGGCGAGCATCAGTCTACCGCAAAAAGAGTCGACGGTTATCAATAATCGTTCTTATTCAATTTATAATGTGTCGCTG
>NW_021132916.1:0-805 GCF_004193835.3 Ostrinia furnacalis
GTTGATGTTCTATAAAATGCATTTAAATATGATGGTGATATTTAATAATGAACTATGTTTTGTTGTTTTTTATTAGTTTAATAGTTCTTCTAACCATTAATGCGATTTATTTGTCTGTATGGATGAAAACACAAAAAATATGTATGATTTAGTAAAAAATTAGTCAACTATCCCCGGTCTCCCCTATCCCTAAATATAATAAATTATTTATACCTACCTATGTAATATACTTAGTCGTATTATGTTGTTGTAAAGTTATAAAATTCAACTAAAGTCTTCTTGTCACTTAAAACAGTTTCATTTTAGTAATAATCTATTTCGATTTTTCTATTTTAATTTTATTTTAATTAATTTAAAACCAGCCTTTTGCCGGTTTTATGGCAGGTGTCAACAGTATAAATAATCACAAGAATAATTTACATTGATTAAACTTGTATTCTGAAGTTGGTTTGAACGAATTATCCACGACCGATGATTTTCACAATTTTATGAATGCTAGGTACGGAAATTCAGCCAATTAAATAATGAAGTTCTCGCTCGCTGGAGTGAAATATTAGGTATTATTAATATTCAGAATACGATTTTAGAGTTATTTACTAGGGGCAGTTTATTTGAAAGAAAGAAAGAAAGAAAGAAAAAATGTTTATTTGGCACCAAATTTATTAAATATTTCCCCTTTTTACGTCCGAAACTAAACGTCCGTACTTCTATTCTCACGTCCGAAATACCGCAGTGTCTCAAGTCAAAAGTATTTGACAGTGTGTGTTGCCAGTGATGGTGTATGGCTCTGAGACGTGGTCGCTTA
>NW_021132917.1:0-2741 GCF_004193835.3 Ostrinia furnacalis
CACACGTAAAAAGTCTTCGCCCTTAAGCCCTATATTGAGCTATGCGTCGTTTAGCCCCAGAGTGCCGAGGAGGGCGAGCTGTTGCGCTCCATCAACCAGGCGCTGCACGACGAGATCGCCGCGCTCAAGGGCAAGCTGCGAGACACCGATACGCAGCTACAGGAGGCTTTGGTAAGCGACGGACTTGTACAGGATGTTCCAAAATTAAAGCCCGGTCCGTGAGCACGTAGAATTTTGTCCAATGACCCCTAGCTACCCATCCTTATCGCTCGCGCATAAATCGTTTCTCTGTTCTATGTTGCTCGCACACTCACTGCGGGCGCGCGTCGCACAGTCGCGACAGCAATATAATTACGCGCGAGCGGTAAGGATGGGTAGCTAAGGGTCATTGGACAAAATTCTACGTGCTCACGGACCAGACTATAGCATGAGACCGGAGATAGATGGGTCTAGGACGCGGCGAAAAAACCTATACATGTATGTCCAATGTCCATCATAGAAGTTTCGTGAGTTTTGGGATTATCATATTAGACTTGTCCGATGCGTCATCAGGCATATCTACCTCATCACCACCTCCGGTATTGTGGCTTGGCTAATTTTGGGACACCCTGTACATCAAAAGATCGTTCCCGATGACTTATGTAAGTCAATAGAATAGAAGTCTACTACCACCGCGAGTTAAAAGTATACAACGCCATCTAGCGGTGAGCAGTTTCCATACGTGATGTAACAAAGTGGCGTACATATAATTTGATATTGTATCAATAATTACTTGCCCTTTCATGCCTTACACCATCTTAATTTAATAGATCTTTTAAGGTCACACCAGAATGTACATGACTGTAGGGGAGACAACAGAAGTTTCAAAATGAATTATGAATATAAAATATTGTTTATAGAAATCTCAAGCGGCGATAACGGGCAGCCCGGTGCCTACCGGTTCCAGCGGAGACGTCAAGACGGATGCAGGTACTTATCTTTGATTTGTTATCAAAATTGTTAAATATTTCTTGTAATTATAATTTTCTCGTGATTTTTTTACGGAATATGTTTTTCTGTAGTCTATACAACGTTACAAACAAATGAAAAAAACCCGGCCAAGTGCATGTCGTGCCGTAGGGTACCGTAGTTGCCCTTCGTTACCATAGTATGTTTCAGAAATGTCGGCAAGGTTTTATGCCCTTACGAGCACGTCAAGATAAAAGCTGAGCCTATTGGGTGGTTCAGTAATTGCTTTAGTTCTTGTTTATATTGTTGTTTTATGTGCACTTATTGTGCCAATATACAGCGTGTTTGGCGGGAGGTTAGACAAACTTCGTGGGTGTATAGGTAAGGTCATTTTAAGAATACAAGCAGACTAAATACAATGAGTAGGTCATCTTCATAGGAACACACAGGCGCGGTTTGTATGTGAGCGCGCCAACACGTATGCGGCGCGCACGCACACACTGACAAAATTTAGCGGTGAGGTGCGCCGAATTTTGTCAGTGTGTGCGTGCGCGCCGCATACGTATATTGGCGCGCTCACATACAAACCGCGCTCGGTGCGTTTCTATGAAGATGACCTACTCATTTGNCGGCGCGCACGCACACACTGACAAAATTTAGCGGTGAGGTGCGCCGAATTTTGTCAGTGTGTGCGTGCGCGCCGCATACGTATATTGGCGCGCTCACATACAAACCGCGCTCGGTGCGTTTCTATGAAGATGACCTACTCATTTGTATTTACTCTGATACAAGTTCGCTCATTTGACCCTAAGTTTGTCTAACCTACCGCCAAACACCCTGTAGTTTTTATCCTCATCTTGCAGGCACGGCACGGCGTTGCGACATGTGCGCGAACTACGAGAAGCAGCTGGTGGCCGAGCAAGCCGCCGCCGACGCCGCGCGCGACCGCGCCCACAAGCGCGACACCGCGCTCAAGCTGGTGAGCCTATAGCATAATCACTAAAGCCTGGTCCGTGAGCACTTAGAATTTTGTCCAATGACCCCAAGCTACCCATCCTTATCGCTCGCGCGTAATTATGTTGCTGTCGCGCTCGCACTCACTGCGGGCGCCCGTCGCACAGTCGTGACAGCAATATAATTACGCGCGAGCGATAAGGATGGGTAGCTTGGGGTCATTGGACAAAATTCTACGTGCTCACGGACCAGGGCCCCAAGTCCGCTAATTTACAAATGGCTCAATTGAATCGTAATCGAATCTCAATAGAATTATTTGACACTATTGGTATTCTGCTAATATAAAAAGACCAATGATTTTCCAATGGCATTCCATTGAACTGCCATTGGACTATTTGGTAGTCTGCTCTTCAATCGTGTTACAATCGTAAATCGATTGTGGGTTAAAATGGTATTCTACTATTATTTGACGTTTGTTTGACATTTGGTCCAATGAACTCTCAATGGCAATTTTGCTATTAGAGTACGATTGAGCAACAATAGGTGTTTCTGTGGTGTTACCTATGATTTTTGTGTTCGTGTTTCGTTTAAAAATTAATTATGAGACCATCAGTGGCATGTTTACGCATTTTAGCATTTTGACTTATCCCCGATAAGTATCGAAGATGGATCGGTGGATGCCCTAACAAGATTTACCTGAATCGGAACATTTGTAAAAACATTGCGTGCGACTCGGAAAGGCGGAAGTGAGGGTCCTGACGGAGATCATCATCAACATCACTGTTGAACATAGGAAAGGAAATCATTGGGAGAGGCCCCATGATTTCCATAATGACCAG